>NC_071611.1:15658972-15678972 GCF_024509145.1 Vidua macroura
GGGTGTGCATCCTGCTTTCCAGCAGCTCCATGATACAGCATTCACTCAAGCTGCATGAGACATGGCTTGATTCCTGTTTAAGGCAAATGAAATGTCTCTTCTTCATGGAATATGCTATTAATTATCTGTCCCCTGCTGCACATAGCACTATGATCTTCCCTAGGTGACTAAAATTCTGTCGGCCAGGAACTAAGCCAGCCAGATGAAGGGACACAGCAATGTGCTCAGTCCTAACACTTTCCATCTTTAAGGACTTCGCTTTTTTTTTTTTTTTTTTTTTTTTTTTTTTTTTTTTTTTTTTTAATGTGCATAGAAACTGTAGGTCAAAACCTCTTCCCCATAGGACAAAAGATTTCCAGACTGCATTATATTGTTAACAATATCTCCTAGCAGCCAGGGCATGTGAGGGAAAAAAACAACCTTGTTGAGGCCAAGAAAAAAGTGACAGTTTCACCCATTAGGAGGGAAAGGAGGCAGTCTGTGGAGGCACTAGCAGTTCCCAGTTTTGCTGCTCTACTCAGAGGAAAATTCAGCAGACAGGAAATTGTCAGCCATCCACTCTACCATTCCCTGGACTGCCATCCATGTGTGACAGAGTGCAGACTTTGGACCACTCTAAGTGGTCTCCAGCGACTAGCAGCACAGGTATTGTAGTATTACAGTACCTGCAGAAATTCTGATTCTACTATTTGATCAAATTCTCTTATGAAATCACATAAATTACAATTAAATAAACCATATCTCTATATACCATATTTATATTGTTTTCTTAACGTGATGTTAGATAGTCTAATGAACTAATATAATGCTGATGCTAATGTTTTCCTGTACCTACTGAAAAAAGATCTACTCCTTGTTCTGAGTGGCTAACCCTAGGCAATTGTGACTGTGTTCCAGAAATGCAGAACGTACCAGCAGCTCTGCGTGTAGAACTGGCAGGTCTACAGTTTTTCACCAAAACAAGAGACTTATCCAGCTCCTGGTGAAGTCAGTGGGAATGTCAATAGTAACAACAGCAGAGATGTGACATTTCCTTGCCCAGAGTTTAATTTATTCTGACTGTTGTAGGGAATTATTTTAACCTTCTGTTCCAAAAGTCTTGGAATCACTGGAATAGACTGGCACAGATGGGACAGTGGTCCAAAATAAATTTTTACATCTCAAACCACAGCAGCAAAAAAAATTATACAAAGTCATACAGCATAGAATCTTTGTATTTAGACAGCCATTCCTCAATTTCAGCCTGGAGGTGGGAGGCGGCTGGTTTGTTTGGGGTTTTTTTGTTTTTTTGGGTTGGATTTTTTTATTTGGTTGAAGGGGTGTGGGGGTATTTTTTAGGCTTTCCTCATTGTTCAGTATTTGTTTTATGATCCTCAGAAAGATAGTTGTGGAAGTCAGTAATGCTTCTCATGGAGATGCTGTCAGAATCATAACCCACTAATAAACATAAATTAGAGTATAACTCATGTTAACCTCACACTAGAAAGCAGGAAAAAAATAAATAACATGTCTTTTTAAATAAATTTTAATAACCATAAGAGGCACTGTAAAATGGGAAATACGTGCATTGTGCCATGGATGGGAGTCTATAGATAACATTTATTTGTGCTGGTGATACAAAATGGATGTCACGCACTGAAGAAAAGAATAGTTACATGAAAAACTAAGATTTTCTGCTTTAAACTCAGTAACTGGCAGTATGGAGCTTTAGTCTACATGATGTTTAAAGATGTAATTAAAATAGAGTTTTGGGGACTGCAATGGTGAGAAATGGTAGTAGGAGTAGTGGTATAAAAATTCCGATAATTTTAATGGGTACATTTATGAACTCTGTTCTCTCAAATTAATGTGATTATAAATATGATCCATATCAGATTGTGTTTTGAAGAGAAATACATTTTAGCTTTGTTGTTATAAGGAAGGACTGAACTTTGGCAGTTCATACTTTCAAAAGGCAAGGAAAAAGATTTGGGGGTTGTGGGAGAGACAGAAGTTTTGATTTTTGAATGGCTTGAATTAGCAGTACTTTGCTTTGGACCAAGTGTATTTTGTGAAACAGGCACAGTGGTACGGCAACAAACAATATGTAAATTTTATCCTGTATATTGTATTTTGGTGAAAGTGGAAGAACAAATTGTTTTGGTTTTGGTTCATGGCAATCTTCACTATGCATAAATATCTCTGAATCAGGAAGGTAGGTATATTTTATTTCTGGATTATCCTGTTTTTCATCCAGTCAGTCCATTCCTTTAGTGAATCCTTGAAAGAAAAAGAGCTTCCTATTCAACTTTCAGCTTGATAAGGTGTTTTATCTCATTATTTGTGTTTCTGCAATACAATTTCATTGTCCACATGCATGCACACAGAGTTTTGATTTTCTTAGGATATGTACAAAATTCTACTGTTTTGATGAACTTTGGCACAAAATTCCTAAATTACAAAATTCACTAGAAAATAATGTAGGTAATTTCTTTGTGGATAATTTGGTGCTAGTTGTTTCATGAAAGACTAAATTATTGGCTTTACAAGGTAAACAATGCTGAGATTATATCTCAATCCCTCAGGTGTTTCAATTTCTTTTTAGGTAAAGGAAAAATACTCAGTTGCAGAGCCATTGCTCCACCAGTGACTTGGAATTATTCAGCAGTGGAGTTTGAGCATAGAATCAATTGCTATTTTTACACCTGTCTCCTTACCACAGTTTCAAGAGGAGAGTTTTGTAAACGTTGTGTATCTTTACCAGCTTAATTCTCATTAGATAGTCTTCCTGCTGCAAAGCATTCTTCCATACCACCTTCTCAGGATTTGTTATTTTAACTCAAGACAATTGTTCTGGATTGAAGGCAAATACAAAATATTATTTTCATCTTTGTATCATGCAGCTTACCTGATTAACTGCTGTTAAAACAAATTATTACAAATACTCATCCTTCAAGGCAAGTGAAAAGACTAGCCTGTAACTTCAGTGCTGCCAATGGGAATATATTTGACCTCTCATCTCCAATTCTGACATTGTTTAACCATATCCCACAACTAGAGAATTTCAATTATTTGTTCAGAAGAGCCATTCATAATTGCCTGGTGTAAGCCTGCCTTTAGGATGCAAAGCAGAAAACAATGAAAATGCTAGTCTGGTGAATTAGAACAGCATCACTTAAATGTATAAATTAAATGGGCCTCTTTTCACAGCTTTCTATTCTGAGAGGCCTCAGCCTGTTGACATCAAAGACAGGATTATGTGAGAAGATAAAAACTTGATCTAATGTCCATGTTTGAAGTCATTAAAGTCCTCTTCTCTTCAAGCCCAAATAACTCTCCTTAAAGCACAATGAGCTCCAGTCCAGGTGCAGGAGGGGGGAAGGTTTCGGCAGGCACTGAAGATATGTCAGAAAAGCCAAAGAGTTGTACATTAAACCATAATCTTCCTAAATGTGCTAAGACATTGTATGTAGGCTTTAAAAGCTTTGTCCTGTCAATTAGTTTGTTAAGTCTTCCTTTTAATTGCAGAATGCTATTATGCATGTGGCTGGATTGGCTTTTAAAGAGAATTCAACAAAATTCATGTACTTACAGAGAAATCTTCTTCACGATATATGAGCAATTGAAAAAGGAGTACTAAAACACAAGTTCATCTAAGAGTACACTGTGAACATATGTTGTTGGTGTCTCTGCTTGTAACACTCCATTTCTGATACAGCTGATACTCTGACAATGGATTACAGAAGGATTTATGATGTAGGGCAAAATTGTGGCCCTTTTATACTTTAAAACTTGTCCCTCTCTGTGAGGGAGTCTTCCTACATTTGAACATTCTCTCATGTGGTGCAATGATCTTCTCTGTAGTCTCTAAAAATTGAGATCAGTGGAGACTTTCGCCTCATTAAAAAGTACAGTTTCAGTGCTTCATAAAGAAGACTTTTGTTTTAATGTGAACATCTCCAAAACATGTCATTAAAAGTACTTGCTCTTATAACAGTGAAGAAACTATCATGGTCTTGGATAGTCTCAGAAGGCCAAAGAAAGTGCAACTGTTCAGGTTAAAATGCAAGCTGATTGCTGTAAAATTTAATGGACATCAGATGCTAATGAAAATGTTTGCATTTCGTACAGTCTATGACCTTGCCATGTGGTCACCTTTTTGCACTGCATTTTCAGCTTTTTACACATATTCACTAACAGAAGAGGTACATAGCAGGTTTTTAGTTCATAACTATGGACAATCAGATGCAACAAACCACAGGAAAAATAAGTAACAGACCATATGCCTGATATTCACCACAGCCTCAATTCCAGCATCAGATAATTCACAATGGGTTTGTTGTATTCAATTCTACTCCACTGTTGGGGGAAGATATCTCATGGTTTATTGACCATAACTTTAAAATAATGTATCTATTATGTTACTACTTTTTATTTCCCTTATGTATCTATAGAAATGGCTCTGTTATTATGGAATATTGGAACAAATATATTTTAATTTGAATTATGATGGAAAACAGAATTCTCTTTTTCAAAAATCTGATCTTTTACTGGCTTTATATGTATAGTTCATGTAATTTTGATGGCTATAATGTAGTTTAATTTCTTTCATTTATAGTTGTATGCAGGCACACATAATTTCTACTGCCAATTCCCCAGCTCCCTGCCTGCCTTATTTTTCACTTTGTGAGGTCATTTCCCCTTTCTCCAGCTATGTTTAAGTCACTAAATTCATTCTGCCCTTTTCATTTGTAAAAGTTTTAAGACAGGATATTCCTGTTCAGTGGGAAGATTTATTACTGTAAGATTCATGTAAAGGCCATCAGTAGCAACTTCATTGAATTAGTCCCTGACAGACATAGAGTGTTTCTTCATGACGTAGGACACACAGATAAATGCTAATTCTATAGGTAGGTAGCATATTAATTAGATTTCACCAGGATACAGAAACCTTTAAGGTGTGTTTCCAATGCTCATACTGCTATGACATAACACTTCAGTCAAGTCAGCCTTAGAGGTGAATATTTTCTTCCAGTCTGACTTTCAGGCAGCACAGTGGCACTAAAGTCATTGGATGAGTACAAAGAAAGGTTTCCATTACTCGGTGATGGTGGGAAGAACCCTCATAGAATATTTTCAAGATGTTAGAATGGGAGTAAGTTTAATCCTACAAGAGGCCCTTGTGGCTTCTTTTCCCATTTGCAGCTCTGGGTGGTCCAGCTGAATCCTTAGGGTCCCCCTAAGCATTGTGATGACAAAGCAGTTAATGGAAATTCTTAGAATGAGGGCCTGGTAGAATATTTAACAAGCTCTTTGCATGCTTTACTTCTTCCATGAAACTTTCATCCTCCCATTTTCCTGGTTTTTATCACTGCTATATATGGCAGCAAGAAACATTTGGTAAGCAGAAAAATTGAGAATAAATAGCTGCATAGCCAAGAAGAACTGGGTGGTGTCCATTCTAGAGCTGAAAGCAGCTGCCAAAATGGGTTAAGTTCAAAGCAACAAAAACCTGACATCTATCCATGTATCCGTATCTGGGGCTGGGCACTGCCATCTGCAAGCATCAGGACCTCAAGGCAGAATGAGGCAGTTCTTCCAAGGAGCCAAAGCTCCATAGCATTTGGAAAACAGATAATGCTAATTAGAAACTACAGAGCTCAAAGGGATGAGAAGACCTGATTAGCTAGCTTAGCTCAGTAAGAAAATGAAAATATCTGGCTCAGATAAGACTCAAAGGAAAGAGGAAATCAGTCTGAATTCAGAGTGTTTCTGAGGCAATGCTGGTACCCAAAGCTTATTTGCATGAGAATGCAAGTGGATTTTATCATTGCTTTCTTCAAAGTAGGACAGGCACCAGCAACTACAGCAGAGTTTTATGAACATAATGATATATTTCATAAGCCTTTAGTTATTTACATTCATCCATTTCTGGAAATTAAATTAGGGGAAAAGTATCAAAATGAAAGGCTCTTCCCATGAGAGAAAAGGTGGAGCTTGAACTCATATTTGTGAGGTTTAGATACAGTCTCTGTCTATGCTACCAGGTATCTAAGCAAAGTTAGGTTTTCTTTATGTTCTCTGTCTGTAAAATACGTAAGTAGTGCCTTTTTGTATTCTACAACTCTATCTAGCATGAAAAAAAATCCAACTCAATCTTGACTGGACTCCTTGATGCTCTGAGGGTCTAGTCTGAAAAAAATATACTTTATTTCTCATCTGATTTGTAAGTTCCCATGAAATTAATGTTACTTTTTTTTTGTTTATTTGGGGGTTTTTCGTTTGTTTTGGTTTTGGGGATTTTTTTCGTTTACTTGTTATTTTGTTATGGTGGTGCTTTTCACTAAGATACTGCAGTGTTTTAATTGTTTGGCTTGGTGGGCTAAAAAGGAGAGTTCCTGTACACATAACAACAGTATTAACAAGTTCTGGTATCTATAGAGCAGTTTCTGAATGTCTTGGCCATACTGGGTCAAATTAATTGAATCCTTCTTTATATCCACCAAAGATGAATGGAAACTGCATTAATCAGCCCTTTCTCTTAGTCTTCTGTGGCTACTGGGAGAATTATCACCTGGTTGTCAGTGTCCTTATCAAATATTTAATGAGAAATTCTAAAATCAAAGAAACTTGAAAAGTTAAAATGTCTTCAGCAGCAGAAACAGAGATCAATTTTGTAAATCCTCTTCAATGTGCCCTTGTTAATTTTGATGGACTGAAAGTCATTGAACACACCTTTCATCCTTTGAGAGACTAGAGTTTATGTCTGTACTGTTTGTGAATCTTTCTCCACTAATAAGCCAATTCATGCCCAATTCTAATTTCTTTGACATGTCATCTCTAAGTATTATTCCAAAATGACCTTCCAAAATTTTGAGATTGAAGTATTGCATTTCATGAAGCATCATCAATCTTTGGAACTTTCTACATAAATGTCCAACATTCTTCTCATAGATTCTCAGTGTAGTTTTTTTTGCATTTCAAATCTAATGGTTTTCTTGTGACAGCATTTTTGGAAAAAAAATGGAAGGAAAGGGAAAGGGATCCTTAAAGAATCCATTTAGAGAAAATTATCTTTACTGACCTTGTAGTATTTTTTGTAACACTGATAAATAAAAAACATATAGGTAATTAGGATGTTCTCACCTGTATGACAGCATTGATTTACTTAAGCCTGTGCTAGTACATCTTTCTTGACTTCAACATTTCCTTCTTAAGTTATGCAAAAGTGCCAGAGATTTTGTTTTTCTTAAATTAATTGTGCAACACTAAATGATGCCATAATGCTCTGAATTAAAAAGGCACACAACAATCCCAAGGCAGGGATTGTTGATATCACAATGAAAAAGATTAGAGTGTTGTTCTAAAGAGGTAATTTCCCTCAGAAGAACAGAGTGAAATCTTGGTAGAGTCTTCCAGCTACCATTTTGCAAAAATGTTAGCGTAGGATATGCCCTTAACAGCCACTAGTGACAAATGCCTTTCTGCCTTCTCCTGCCATGAATTTAAAAAAATGCCTACTCATTACTTTTGAGAGTTCCAGAAAACTGCTGGGACACTCAAGATACCTTTGATGACAATGAATCAGTGCCACTAGTGTGGTCCCACTCTTTTTCATGGCCATCTAAACAGGGAGGCAATTTTAATTTTCAGCAAATCAGAGGAATGTGGTTGAATTTAACAGTTCTCTGAATCCTGCTTGGGAAAAATGCATGTTTTTGGTGTTTCTCAGGCACATTAAGAAAATTGAAACTATTGAGAGCAGACTTAACTTCCCCATAAAAATATTTCACCCTGAAAAAATTATAGAGATTCTGTGAAAAAAATGGCATAAAATCATACCATATCACAAGAAATAGGGAATTTCATATTCCAGGAGAACTGAAGAGGAATTCACTGTCAAACTCAGAGAACACAGATTCTGGGCTTACAATAAGAAATTAAGAAAACTCAGAGTAGTAAATACATAGAGCAGTAAATTTAAAAAGTACTGTGCAAGTAAGGAAGAAATAGAGAGGACAATAAGAGCATTGTATGCATGCTAAAGGTATTATGAATTCATGAGAACTTCCAATTTTGCTTGACCTTCATTCATATTCCTGCATATTCAATGAGTTTTCTGTAATTGGTAATTGGTATAACTTAACTTCGGAGATATATTCATCTTTTTATGTTTTTTTCTTTATCACAAATACTTGAGGAAGCAATAAGTTGATTCTCTTTCCAGGTCTGATGCCAACAGTCCCATTCAACTTTAAAAATTGTGTAACAGTAATAATCAGCTACAAATGTTGCACATTACATTGCGTTTTTTAATGTGTGTACCAGGAAAGTGTGCACTTGATCTTTTCATGATCAACCAGTAAAAATCAGTTAAAAAAGATGCAAGCACCTACCAGTTTCAACCATATATTTTATTAAGCATATGAAGTATCACAGTAATTTGCATGTTTACTAATCTGTTATGGTACAAATTCATACCAGCCACAATCAAAAGACCACACAGGGATTAAAAACACCCTAATTTCAAGACTTAGGAGAGGATAAATCCAAATCACACATTCCACATAAAACAACAGGTTCATAAAGCACAAATGGCTATTACAATTACACTAAAAAGTTTCTCACATATTTTTTCAGCAAACTATCATTTTCCAGTAGCAGTTATATGGTGCAAGCAATACATGAAAATACATTTTTCCTTCTTTCTCTATGCACTTCTATCCATAATTAATAATTGATTGAACTTCAAATTATTTTGACCATCCTCAAAGGAAAACCTGACCCATGCTGGGAGTTTGTTGTATAGTAGAATTAAAATTCTATTTTTGGTAAATTGAAGACTGATAATAAAAAATAACATCCCTTATTCATGGAAGACCTCTTTACCTAATTATTTACTCACTGGTGTTGTACCGAAAACCTCAGTTTTGACAATAAGGGGCATGATTAGTTGGTAAGGAATATCAATTTGTTTTTACTTTTCCAAATGACTGCTTTAATATAACCCTGGCATAAAAATTTGGGGCATCATCGGTCATCATTGTGCCATTCATATCTATTATTCAATAATTATTTTAATAAGCAATACATAATAAAAGCAGGACATGCAGTGTGAACTTACAGCTTTCTCCCAGGTCTTTTCCCTTACAACAGATTTTTGTATATCATTGGAAATTACTACATCTCCCAGTGTAGATTAAGCATCCATGTGAAGTCTAGAGAAATATTACAAGGTACCGTAGTATATTCTGGGTATCAAATGCAGTCAAACTTATCTTTTAGACTCTGTGAAACTCAGTACTAGAGCTATTTTTTCCATTGTCAGAACTTGCTTATTTCCTCCTTCAAAAAGCAGCTTCTTTTCAGTGGTCCTGTAACTAAACAAGGAGATAGAGACAAAAACAATGCACTGACACTTCTGCCAATGCCTGCAACACTATGGATGCTTCAGACATGCATGGCATAGACTCACCACTATTACAGTACCAGGACACAGATGTCTGAGTTGCTTCTCCATCTTACAGAGCATTTAAATTTGTACCTATATGCAGCCTACTATATCAATTATCCTGGCATAATATAAAAAAGGGACTAAGTCTCTCATGCAGAAAATTTTTAGTTGTTTAAATTGCTTTCACCAGAAAATAAACAAATTATTCCAATCAATCCAGCACTGTCCTTGAAATGAGGAATTTGTACATTCCTGAACCATTTAAAATATTTTTCATATAGAACATATAGCCTTTCATATATTGTACACTGAAATAGCATTAAAGAATTGCTTTCATTATGGACCTTTATCTACAAGTGAAAGTCACAAATCCTGATCCCCTCTCCACTGAAGAACAATTGTCATAGGTGACCCCAGATGTTCATCTATTCCAGTGTCCTGTCTCCAACAGTTAACAAATAATGATGCTTTAGAAAGAGTAGGACAGGAAAAGTATGTCACAATACTTTCTGAAATATATTATTAGCATAGCAAATCTGAGCAAGAGATAGTAAGTTTTTATGTCAGTGATTTTACATTAATCTTCCACGTGTTCTTAAAATGCAAACACTCTGAACATCCTGCAACAATTAATTCAATTTTGTGCTGTGTGAAGTATCCCATCTTTCTGTTTGCTTTGAATTCTCCAGAAGATTCACAGTTCTGGTATTAAGAGAAGGAATGAGCAAGTGTGTCTCTGCCACCTTCTCCAGGTCTCTCACAGTTTTGTAAATTTGTGTCATATATCTCCGTATATCCTTGCTTTCCAGGCTGAAAAGTCTTTGACTATTGGATTGTTACATGTGCAGAAGATGTACCTTTGATCATTGCCTCTGATTCTTTCTATATCCTGACAGTTTTAAGCTACCTCAGGTATATTTCAGGTGTGAGGAACTCACAGATGTCCCTGGTGCATTCCAGTTTCCTTTAGATTTAAAGAAGGACATGGTATTTTCTGTTGTGGTCTCTGTTCTTTTGCCAATATTTTTTTCTGTTTTCACAGCTAATGACTAATAAACCAACATTTTCTTAGTGCCATCTATCATAGCTTCATAAAAATCCAAACTTTAGGACATATTGTTATGTATATAAAACCAGAATTATTTTCCCCATGCATAGCCGTTTGCATATGTCAATAATGAATTTCACTTTCCATTTTATTATCTTGTAACCCAGTGAAGATGCCTTTCAGCAACTCACAATTTCTTGACCATTCTTTTTTGTTAGTCCAGATGACTTAATATTGGCAAACATTTGTCACTCTCCTGACTGTAACTCACCTTTTGCATACCACAATTATGAATTCCTGGGATACCCAAAACCTTTCCCTTTGGCACTCTGATGTGAAAATTTGCCATTTATTCCTAGCCTTACTTCCCTCTTTCTGTCCATAATCTGTTTTCTCCAGTGGCACTTGGACTCTGCCTCTGTAGAAACACACCAAGGCCCTGTGTCTCATCTGACACTTCATGAGCCTTACATGTGCTGCTGCTGTATAACATAACTTCCTCTATGTGCCATTTTGCAGCTGACCTTTGTTTTGATGCACAGATGTGAATCTAAATCCTTTTGAGTTGAAATAGTCTTGAGCTTGTTTCCTTCCAGGGTTCTGAGAAGAGTGCTGTAACTATTAGGTTTTTCTTATGGGCCAGGCCAGTGACCACATTGTATAAGCAAAGAAGTAGGATCACTGGTTCTTTAAACAAAGAGTTACATACTTACGTATGTCCAGAATAAATGCCTGTAGGCTGTAATTTTTTTCCGTTATCATTAGTTGTCTAAAATTAAACCTGGTTTGTCTAAATAAAGATGGTCAATCTAATAATATATTCAGCAAAACTCCTGAAGCTGAGGTGAAATTTTACTTTTCAAAACTGAAATTATTACATCTTTGCAGCACTTACAAGGAAGGCTCTATCTTAAAACAGACTTGAAGGATAATGATTTAAAATAAAGTCTTATAATAAAGAGAGAAATCTGTTACCACAAGCAGCAGCAGCAAAGTTCCAAGCAGATTTTCTGTATCAATTTTTGTTCAGAGAGACTTCAGAACTGGATCAATGAATCCAGAATTTCAGTTATAACTCTGATTGTCGAAGTGTAGTAGGTATCACTGAGATCAGAACGTATCTACTGAAACACTGCTATCATGTTTAAACCATAAGCCACATTAATTCTAAGAGTCTTATTGTATTTGCTTTTCTTTCTTGATTTGCATGCCCTGTGTACTAAAATACACAAAGCAATGCCTTGGTTGGGAATAGTTTCCCATGGGTAGAAGTAACAATCACTATATTAGCTAGCCACAATAAACCAGAAGTATACTGAGGTGCAAAGAATGCCTTTTCTTAGGCCTCCATTCTTCCAGCAGTAAATTTTACTTCTCTACCTTTGGCAGTCTGACAATATGAAATTAAACTTGCTTGTCCTCCTTGCATCTGTTTTTTCTGCTTACAAACATGCCACCTGCACCCACTCAGTGAAGTGGGTGCCTTTCTGTGCCAAACATGTGCACTTTAATATGAAGACAAACTGTTTCTGCATGAAGTGTACTGGTATAGCAGACAGAAAAAATCTAGCCAAACAAGGCTGTCAAAGGCTCCATTTTATTTGTCAAGTGAAAAATCTTACCCTTCACCAGTTTACACCTGCTTTTCAGCTTGGAAGAAAGGATACTGTTTCATTTACCTACTTTTTGTACTATCATCTGTTTTTAAGCAGCATTAGAATTGAGTTTATTTATGTATTGGGATTATTGGTTGTTGGTACAAATTTATGTAACTTTGCAAAGGCTATGTTTAGAAATGAAGTACTTCAGAAGAAGGAAAACCAGATGTCTAAATGAGTTAGAAAATATTATTTGACTAGTTAATTTTTCCTCCCCCTCTGATAATCTGGAAATAGCAGATTTTAACCCCCTAAAATTTTCACTGTACAAGCTAAAGAAAATATCCCCATCTTTAATTCATACAAAGTGTAGGCCACTGCACTGGGAGTCACACTAAGCCGTTTGGGCGAGTGACCCTTGGCTGAAACTCCCCACTCGCCAAAGCCCCTGTGGTGGGCAAAACCTGCTGCATGCAGCTCCTGTGTGTGCAGATTGCTCTGCACCCCCCAATTCTCTGGGTACCCCACAAATCCCCATGTACCCTGCTGTCCCGGTGTGTCCCTCTGGGTGATGGGTGACAGCCTGGCCCTCAGGCCCGTCTCGCCTCTGATCAGAGATTTCCGCCCTGTCATGATAGCCCCCTGCACTGGGCGCCTGCCTCTGTTTTCGATACACCTGCCCCAACTGCCAGGGTGTGAAAGGTGGCGGGAGCCTCCTGCTTACACCTCGCCACAGCACCCAGACAGGCCTCCTCACACCAAATAAAAGTTTTCCCACAATGAAATTTAGAAGGTTATTCAGAATCTTAAAGCTGACCAGAATTGTTTGAATAATTCCCAGGAGGATTACCTCTTCTCCTGTTCCAAATTCTCCATCCCTCTAACCCCTTTGGCCAATGTTAAGGGAAAAACTCTTAAGGTTCCTTAAGATATACTTTGAAGTCCTACACAGTAGGACATCAAGAGTAGTGGAATATATTCAAATACATATAGAACTAATATACAACTAGTGCTATTAATTATTTATTTGACAGACTGCTTTTTTGTAAGCAACTTGGCTTTAGCGGTGGGAATATTGAATTGGATCTCTGCCTAAGATGGGAAACAGCAGAGTAAAGAAAATGTGAGGATTTTCTTTTCTTTTCTTTTCTTTTCTTTTCTTTTCTTTTCTTTTCTTTTCTTTTCTTTTCTTTTCTTTTCTTTTCTTTTCTTTTCTTTTCTTTTCTTTTCTTTTCTTTTCTTTTCTTTCCTTTCCTTTCCTTTCCTTTTCTTTTCTTTTCTTTTCTTTTCTTTTCTTTCCTTTTCTTTTCTTTTCTTTTCTTTTCTTTTCTTTTCTTTTCTTTTCTTTTCTTTTCTTTTCTTTTCTTTTCTTTTCTTTTCTTTTCTTTTCTTTTCTTTTCTTTTCTTTTCTTTTCTTTTCTTTTCTTCTTTGTCCTTTTTGTTTATTTGCTTGTTTTTTTAATAATTTCTTTTGGCTCAATTTATCTGGTTGCAATACTTCAGATGCAATTCCCCTTCTATACTGATTCACAAACCATGATACCGATATGTGTTTCATTATCATAACATTATTAGTAGTGTTTTTTAGGCACTAGGAATTCTATAATTTTCGAAATTAAGGCGCAAACACGCCTAGAATAGAGGGAAAACCTGGAAATTCAACAAGTCCAGAGGAATTTCAAGTGGTCGAACAGACCGCACGAGTGTTTAGGGGGGAAACTTTGGACAGACGGCGCTCAGGGCCAAACGGGTTTGCTTTTCCTAGCAAATTTCTCTGGCACCAAGAAGGGTCAGCTTGTCACAGGATATCCTTCCCCAGGGGCGGGGACTGCGACCTGGCGTCTCGGGCCACTGTTGGTGCGCCGGCATGAGGAGATAAAAACAAGGAAGCAGGTGCGATCCAGCACAAGTTGAAACTGGCAAAACTGCAGCTGTCTTCAGTGGGATCGAGTTCTGAGCCGGTTCCCTCTTCTCACACCCGAACGCCGGCTCTTCGCCCGTGAGCTGCGGACAGAGACGGCCGTGCCTCTATAGCAGGCAATTTACCTGTAAGAGATTTCTTTCCTTTTCTTCCCCTTGTCTTGCCGCCGAGAAAACTTTTGGATACTTTTATCAGTTTGAAGAGAGGGAGCGAAAACTTACGCTACAAGCACACGTTTCTTAACCAATGTGAAAGGCAAGTATTTTAAATAGCAACACCAGCAGAAGCAAATGGATAGATTTGCTTTCATGAGCATTGTTATACAGCAGGGCAGACAGGGTACGGCAGCAATCACTCACAAACCAGTCGGGAATCATCAGCCCAGCACGTCGCTCTCTGACTTCTGATCTCTTACTTCTGATCCCTCTGCACAGACTTCTCGTCTATTGGAAGGTTGTTTTCAGTAAAGTGCTTTTCCCGAATAACTTTTAAACCATTTTCCTGTTGTCTTCCCCCACTTCCCCCTACCGCTATCACTCGCTGCCCTCCCACTTCCCCCGCAGGTTATTGCGTTCACGTTCACGTGGAAGAAACGCCGAGCAACGCGTACAAAGTAGTGGTGTCTGTGAGCAGTGAAAGGTGATGTGAAAAGCGCAGTCTACGAATCGCCGGGCTGGTTTTATTTTAATGATAAACTAGGGAATTCAGACATTCACACAGAGTTTGAGAGGACAGGTCATGCTTCACTCCCTTCTAAGGTACTATAGGATGGATTATAAAAGTGTGAAGGGGAAGCGCAAGCGATCGTTAGTAAAAGGAGCCCTTCGCCGTCAGTGCCGTTGTCACTTAAATTCCCACTACTTAATCGAAATATTTAACGTTTACTCTTTAAGCAGCAAGCATTACATGTCGTGGGGCCCCGGAGCTCGCCGGGGTCTAAGGTAACCACATTGCCCACCCCTTTCACAGCAAGATTTACAGGACGGTGGAGCAGCGGTTTCCTGTCTCTTGTGGAAGAGGGAGAAGCAGACTTCAGCAGGGGTTTTAATCCTTTTGCTCTCCCTATTCGCCCGGCGACTGCAGCATCTCTCCTCTCGGAGCTCGGGTTTCGTGGGGCCTCCGGGGTGACTGCCCCGAGATAGCAGCTCGGCGGGGAGCGCAGGCTGCATGGCCACCCCGTGCCTCAGGCTGGTGGGGTAGCGGGGAGAACTTCTCTCTCGGCCTTTTTCTCCGCGCCAGCCCCTTCGGCCCCGGCTGTGGTTTTTCACATCGCCTCTCCGCCACTAATGACATTAAACGACGATAAAAGATCTTACCTGCGACCTGGCTCTCAAATAATCTGATAGTACACGATATAAACACAGACACCAGCAGGGGTATAGTCATGAGATCGATCGAGTTTCCGCAAGCATGCCCTGGATCCCCCCCTTCCACTCCCCCGGGAGCCTGGGGGCTCTCTTCCCCCGATCCCCTGCTCTTTAGGAGTGCACCAGGACGGAATGGAGGGAGCTCTTGCCCTCGGGGTTGTTGCTCGCAGTCTGTTCCAGCAGCGATGCAGCAGCCGGGGAAGCGGCGGGGCAGATCTGCGAGGCGGCGACCGTCAGAGCAGGGATGGTCGAGGCAGCAGGCAACGCCGGCGCCGGCTTGATGGGCACCGGGACAGCAGGCATGGTCTGTGCCGGCGGGTGGCAGAGCGCCTTCACAGGCATACCGAAAGGTGCGTAGTCGGGGGACACGGGCACGGAGTCCATCACCCCCACGTGCGGCCACACGGAGCTCACCACGCTGCTGAGCTGGCTGGGCACCGGGTAGCCCAGGTGGTGCATCACCGAGGCCAGCGGAAGCCCGCCGGCCTGAAGCACACCCTTGTAATCTCTGCCGATGATGTTTTCGATGGCGAAGGGATGCTTGAAGCCCGAGGGCTGGCTGCTCCCGTAGGGCGAGAACTGCGGCAGCCTTCCCACCGCGGCGGCGGCTGCGGCCGCAGCTACAGCCGCGTCGGAGCCCGCCAGCCCCGGCACCTTGCCCGGGGGAGGCGGCGGTGGCGGGTGCGGATGGAAGTAGTGCACCATGTGCGGGGTAGGCGCCGGGGGCTTGCCGGGACCGCCGCCGCCCGCCCCGCCGCCGCCACCGCCGGGCAGGTGATGTTCGGGGCGCAGCACCTTGAAGCGCTTGCGGCGGCGGAGGAAGCTGCCGTTCTCAAACATGTCCCCGCAGTCCGGGTGCAATGCCCAGAAGCTGCCTTTGCCCGGCTGGTCGGGTCGCCGCGGGATCTTGATGAAGCAGTCATTGAAAGAGAGGTTGTGGCGGAGGGAGTTCTGCCAACGCTGGGTGTGCTCCCGGTAGTAAGGGAACCGCTCCATAATGAACTTGTAGATGTCGCTCAGGGGCAGCATCTTCTCGGCCGAGTGCTGGATGGCCATGGCCGTCAGGGAGATGTAAGAGTAGGGGGGCTTCTGGTCGCTGTACGAACTCTTCCCCGGCCTGGGCATCGCCTCCCCACCACAGCACTCCCGCGGCCGCACGATCCCGCCGCTGCGGGCTAGTCACCGCTCAATGCCGCGCACGGCGGGCTTGGGATCCGGGGACTTCACTGCCCTGCCCCGCCGCCGCCTCTACATCCTGGGCGCCACCTGCCCGGGCCACACGCGACAGCGACCTCCCGGCGGCCGGCCAGCGAGCTCCGTGCACGGCTTCCTTCAGCAGCCTCTCCCCGCGGGACGCGTTTGTCTAGCTGCCCCTCAGCTTGCGGAAGAGACAGCTGCCGCCCAGGCCGCGGGGGCTCGGGGGCTACGTGCCAGAAGGAGGTCCTGGCCCCCGCTGGCGTCCCGCTTTTCTCCTGGAGGCTGCTGAATTTCCCAGGCTTCCCCCCTGCCGCCTGGCACACACGGCTAGAGTTGATGCTCCTCAGGCACCAGGGGCTCGAGAGCATGAAATTACCTCGGACGTCTGCAGAGACGGGAAAGAAGGAAATAAAAACATCCCTCCCACCGCTCAGTCTGGTGTCCCCTCAAAAGTTTGCGGTAGAGGTGAGCGCCGGGAGTCGGCGGGGAGAGGAGTCGAACGGGCCGGCGGCCGCCGTGGCTGTTGGCGGGGCTTGTGCGCTCCGGCGCGGTTTTGTAATGGTGCCCGAGTCGCTAGACCCCCGCAGTTCCTGCTCTCTTGCTATCACATGACAGCCGCTTGGGGACTTGGCGTCTCATGGCAAAGGAGCGAGAAACGGCTCCCGACTCCCCTCTCACTCACATCTCCTTATCAGGGTGAGGTGGAGCCAGGGGGCTGAGGAAACTCCGTATGAGACCGAGATCTGCTTTCCATAGGGCAGGAAATAGTGGCCCGAGCAGGATAGCTTCCTCCTCCTACCTCTCCCACTCCAGCTTCCCTCCACCCCTTTCCTAATCCCCCTATCCATTCTCCTCTTTCTTGACCCCTCTGTCCCGCACAGCTCGGCTAATAGCAGTAGGCGCGAAGGCCGACCGAGAGGACGGCACCACAGGGGGATGGAAACCGGGAAGAGGTCTTTTCTCGTCCCCATGGCAAGTCGAATCACACGCCCTGGAGAAATGGCCTTCGAGCTAGCCCCGCAAGGCAGCAAGCGGGAAATACAGGCCCTTTGAAATAAATTTTTATCGTTCATATCATTATGCTTAAGAAGCTACGCAGAGACCAGCACAAAACCGAGAGGCAGAAGAAATCCTACGCTCTCCTCTCCAAATCGTTACTGTCAATTCTTGCTACTCACCACGATGCGGCTCATAGAAAACACGTAAAGAACCAGCCAAAGCATAATCTGTACGCTTAGAGACGGACTACGTATAGCCAGTGTTGGTTTAGACCGGCTCATTAGTAGGAATCAATGAACAGTGCAACAATTCATATCTATCTTCCAAACGCACTGCATTATAGCTAGTAGTCTGTAGATCTGAGCGAGAAAAAGGGAAGATTGCTTGCTTAGCTGCCGCTGGAGTTGGAAGAAACATTGCTCAACATCAGCACTTCGGAGCATAATTAGCGAGATGCTATAAGAAGTGCTAGCGAAAAAATTATTAGTCCGACTTCTATGGCCTAAATGAACAAATATGTTGAAAGAGCCTTACTATATATAAAGCTATCTATGTAAGAGCTTTTTTTGAGCCTATCCTTGCAGACTGTTGCGCTGGGTCAGACCCCCCGAGGTTGTATACCACGCGGGGACGGCGGCTGCAGCAGCGCTGGGGCAGAACCCGGCCGGTGGTGCCCTCCGCGCCCCACTTCTGCCGTCGGGGAGTTGGTTTGAACACCAATCTTGTTTGTCTACCCCCGATTCAGCCGTTACAGGTAGAAGTGGTGAAGAGGAAGGGGTGGGGGAAGAAAAAAGTTTTTAAATGTGTGCTTATAATCTCTTTCAGGGGGCGAAGGAAAAGACTAATTTTAAACCCACTCCCAAATAATGTGTATTTAACAGTTTTTATACCTGATCAAGGTCAGTCAAGTGAAAAACATAATCAAAGGTAAAGAAGTGGAAAAAGTAGCCACAATTCTACTAAGCCAAGCTTCCCCAGAAAGCGCGTGGCTTTAGAAAAACTTTCAGATGATTGTCTAAAATACTTACCTTACTCTGAGAAACTAGGAGGCACGGTGGCAGCAACACATTCGTGCAATCTTGGGAAGCTAATTCCCATATTGCCCGCATGGTGAGACCCGACATTTCAACATCTTTCCTGACAGTGTCTTTCCTGTGTCTATACATTTTCCCCAAAAACATTTTATTCCTATTTTACCACTTAATCCTGTCCTAACCGTTTAAAAGCCCTGCCCCTACCCTACAATCCTGGACCTTAAAGTCATTGTTATTGTTTGCCTCACCTCACTAGTTAGCAACCCGGCGATTTCCCCCCTGTAGGGCATGTGTGCGAATTTAGCCTGGCCCTTTCTCACATTTAGTCTCTTCATCTGTAGCCGGATTTTATTTTTCACGGGAGAATAGATACATCCCCGGAGACCGGTGAGACCCGAAAGGAGCTGTTTGCGTTTAATCTTCTCCCATCCCTTCCCAAATGCGGCTGCTTTCGGGGGTAGTGGTAATTCGCTGTTTCCCCAGGAAGGCGTGGGGGAGGTTGGGAACGGAGGAAGAGTCGGCCGGGAAGCTCGATACCGTCATCCGGCGGGCACCGCTGCAGGAAACCTGGGGCTACGGTGCTGCCACCTCTGCCCTCTGCGCTCCCGTAGGCCTCCAAGATGGGACTTCTGGTAAACGATGGGGTGTTGGAGCAAGCCCGCGTTTAACAGGAGTCCTTCCCAAGCTATCGGAAAAGTGCTTGCATGCACGAGCTAGTGGTAGCCAATTGGTACGTGCATTTATGGGGATACATCACCGCAGGGCTGCGGTCCACCCATATGTTTGTGAAAGAGAGCTCTTTTCCTTGAAGCCTCTAAGACAATTACTCAAAGAAACACATCTCAGGTAATCGGCCTGACATCACCCAGGCCGGTTCAGAATTTCAAGAGGTAATGTTTTACTAATGATGCACTGCTGGCAGCTACTCTGGGTTACTCGAGTTGTGTCTGCAACCCTCCCGACGCGGCAACACAGTTTATCAGGCTTTTTTTTCTTCAACCAGAAAAGTCACTGTAAAGTTTTGTTGCTCTCGAGAAATTACTTCTCGTTGCACTCCCCTGACGCTTTCAATCCTCGGACAAAGCTCTACCCCTGGAAGATGGCCGTGGCTATGGTGGAGCAGGGTGACTATTCCCTTTCTTTCGCTTGCTTTGCGGGACGCTACATTTAGGACGCTATCTGTCTTCTAGTTCTGCCGCGGTCTGCCTGCCTTAGTGAAGGTTAGCTTTAGAGAGGGCTTTGGTGACACAGGGTAAAAAAAGCTTTGTTTATCAAGAGCTGCATCACTGAGGAAAACAGAGCCGAGCAGCACTTGGTGAACGGCCAGATTGCTAGAGTTAAGATATGCTCCCTCCTTGATGAGAGAGGTATCTTCGGGCAGGGAAAAAGCCTTCACCTTCAGC